>NC_088409.1:3632506-3642506 GCF_034236695.1 Oncorhynchus nerka | reverse complement strand
ACTAACCCCAATTAAGATACAAATAGGGTATTGATTGTGTTACATATCTATAAAATGTTAACAGTGTCACTACAAGAGGCAGACAGAACAGAATGGATGGATGGCCAGATGGATGTTTAGCTAGCTAGCTAACAACTGCATGGACTGTTCAGAAAGACAGGAAAAATCACCTTCAAGTGTTGTTAACGTACCGTTTAAAAACTGTAATGCCGTCTGTCCTGGTCAAATGTCAACAAAACATTCTTTCTCTTCAACATGCCCACCCCCTCGAGAAATCCTTCTTTAATCTACTTTTCCGTCGCGTCCCACCTTCTTCCGTTCTGAGCTGATCAAAAGACGGGTCGAGTTCTCGTCCAAACAGAAAGTTCACACCTTCTCGCGAGATCTCGACCAAGTCATCGTAAGTCTGGAGTTCGGCTCGACATTATGTTAACTTTCATATGTAATACCCTTACATCAATCATGAAAAGTCCCATAGAGAGAAAACTTTGTAAATAGTCATGGTCATTTTTAAATACATACAGTCAAACTTTAATTTACACAGAACGATCATCAAGGACTACTGTAAGTTACTGTTACAGTCCACAAAAGAGTCCTTTCATTGCACCTACCATCATGATTTACATTATTCACATGCTTCTCATAACTGTCAAGAGTTGAGAGATGCTTTCGGGAAAACTTTCAGGCTTCAAGGAATTTGGTTGTCCATGTTACAGACATAAATATGACAGGCCGGAAGGAATATCCAGGAGTTAAAACTGGAGAGTGGAGTTAAAACTGAGAGGACCCCCCTGGTGTTAACATGACAGGCCTGTCTATCAGAAGGAATATCCAGGAGTTAAAACTGGAGAGTAGAGAGAGGACCCCCTGGTGTTAACATGACAGGCCTGTCTATCAGAAGGAATATCCAGGAGTTAAAACTGGAGAGTAGAGAGAGGACCCCCCTGGTGTTAACATGACAGGCCTGTCTATCAGAAGGAATGGTGTTAACATGACAGGCCTGTCTATCAGAAGGAATATCCAGGAGTTAAAACTGGAGAGTAGAGAGAGAGGACCCCCCCTGGTGTTAACATGACAGGCCTGTCTATCAGAAGGAATATCCAGGAGTTAAAACTGGAGAGTAGAGAGAGGACCCCCCCTGGTGTTAACAGGCCTGACAGGAATATCCTGTCTAAAACTGGAGAGTCAGAAGGAATATCCAGGAGTTAAAACTGGAGAGGAGAGAGAGGACCCCCCCTGGTGTTAACATGACGGGCCTGTCTATCAGAAGGAATATCCAGGAGTTAAAACTGGAGAGTAGAGAGAGAGGACCCCCCCCTGGTGTTAACATGACAGGCCTGTCTATCAGAAGGAATATCCAGGAGTTAAAACTGGAGAGGAGAGAGAGGACCCCCCCTGGTGTTAACATGCAGCACAGTCCGTCTTTATAATAACTGACCTGGAATAAACAGAGTTTACTGTCGATGAGTTTTCTAGCTGAAAGTAAAAGTTTAGTATTTTATCAGGATCTCCATTCGTTAAAATATCAATACACACTTTTTTTATACATTTATGCCTTTTTTTTAACCTTTATTTTACTAGATAAGTCAGTTAAGAACAAATTCTCATTTTCAATGACGGCATAGGAACAGTGAGTTTTCTAGCTGAAAGTAAAAGTTCTGCCCTGCCTGTTCAGGGGCAGAACGACAGCTCGGGGGTTTGAACTTGCCACCTTCCGGTTACTAGTCCAACGCTCTAACCACTAGGCTACCCTGCCGCCCCATGTGTTCCATGTATCAGGTAACTCATTATAACGGCACCACTGCAGACAGTCCTTTCTCCCCCATATATTACGACCCTTTGCTCCCCTGTTACCTTTGCTTTGTCTAAACAGGTCCTGATAACCTGGACTCACAGCACCAGTTGTTCTGTAAAACACCAGAAAGAATATCAATCTCACGTTTGATCCATAAAAACTTGAATACTCACCAAGCAGAGCTGTGTGTTTAAGCAATAAGGCCCAAGGAGGCGTGGTAACGCGGGGTGCCTGGACACAGCCTTTAGCCGTGGTGTATTGGCCATATATCACAAACCCCCGAGGTGGGCGCCGATGACATAGATGTCGATTAAGGCAGCCCCCCACCTCCAGGTCGCAATTGTAAATGAGAACTTGTTCTCAACTTGCCTACCTGGTTAAATAAATAAAGGTGAAATAAATAAATAAAAAACCTCTCCGATTCAGAGAGGGGCTGGGTTAAATGTGGAAGACACATTTCAGTTGAATGCATTCAGTTGAACAATTGACTAGGTATCCCTTATTCCCTTATTGCCTTATTCCCTTATTGCCTTATTCCCTTATTGCCTTATTCCCTTATTGCCTTATTCCCTTATTCCCTTATTGCCTTATTCCCTTATTCCCTTATTGCCTTATTCCCTTATTCCCTTATTGCCTTATTCCCTTATTCCCTTATTGCCTTATTCCCTTATTCCCTTATTGCCTTATTGCCTTATTCCCTTATTCCCTTATTGCTATTGTAAACTGGTTACCATCGTAATTAGAGCATTAAATATAAATGTTTTGTCATACCCGTGTTATACGGTCTGATATACCACGGCTGTCAGCCAATCAATATTCAGGGCTCGAACCACCCAGTTTATAATTAAGGGCTGTGTCCAGGCACTCCGCGATGTGCCGTGCCTAAGAACAGCCCTTAGCCGGGTATATTGGCAATATACCACACCTCCTCGTGCCTTATTATAAACCGTCTAGTTTGGGTCCTGGATGCTGATTGGCTGAAACCCATAGTATATCAGACAATACCAGGTATGACAAAACCACCTGTTTCTATTTATGTACAAAACATTAGGAACTGTTCTATTTATGTTGGGAACCAGTTTATAATAGCAATAAGGTACCTCCCAGGGTTTGTGGTACATGGTCTTCATCAGATCCACCCCACGGGCCTCGTGGCTTAAATATACATCAAAACAGGCACTCTCTTTCCATGACATACCCTTAGGTCTTCATCAGGCATCCACATCCCATTGGCCTGTTGCTAAATAAGAACAGCCCCCCATGACCCGTGGTATTCATTGTCATCCACATATGGAAAACAGAAAGGAAAAACATTACTGCACCTGCTCTTTCCATGACATACCCAGGTGATATTTATTGAAATAACAACGAACACCTGCTTTTCCACCCTTAGGTCTTCATCAGGCATCCATATCCCATCGGCCTCGTTGCTTAAATATACGGGTGTACAAAACATTAGGAACACCTGCTCTTTCCATGACATACCCTTAGGTCTTCATCAGGCATCCATATCCCTTTCCATGACATACCCTTAGGTCTTCATCAGGCATCCATATCCCATCGGCCTCGTTGCTTAAATATACGGGTGTACAAAACATTAGGAACACCTGCTCTTTCCATGACACAGACTGACCAGGTGAGTCCAGGTGAAAGCTATGATCCCTTATTGATGTCACTTGTTAAATCAAATCGAATCAAATGAATTTATATAGCCCTTCTTACATCAGCTAATATCTCAAAGTGCTGTACAGAAACCCAGCCTAAAACCCCCAAACAGGAAGCAATGCAGGTGTAGAAGCAAGGTGGCTAGGAAAAACTCCCTAGAAAGGCCAAAACCTAGGAAGAAACCTAGAGAGGAACCAGGCTATGAGGGGTGGCCAGTCCTCTTCTGGCTGTGCCGGGTGGAGATTATAACAGAACATGACCAAGATGTTCAAATGTTCATAAATGACCAGCATGGTCAAATAATAATAATCACAGTGGTTGTCGAGGGTGCAACAGGTCAGCACGGCCAGGTGGACTGGGGACAGCAAGGAGTCATCATGCCAGGTAGTCCTGAGGCAAGGTCCCAGGGCTCAGGTCCTCCGAGAGAGAGAAACAAAGAAAGAGAGAAAGAGAGAATTAGAGAGAGCATACTTATATTCACACAGGACACCTGATAAGACAGGAGAAATACTCCAGATATAACAGACTAACCCTAGCCCCCGCAACATAAACTACTGCAACTAAATTCCACTTCAATCAGTGTAGATGAATGGGAGGAGACAGGTTAAAAGATGTTTAAGTCTTGAGACAATTGTGGCATGGATTATGTACAGTGCCTTGCGAAAGTATTCGGCCCCCTTGAACTTTGCGACCTTTTGCCACATTTCAGGCTTCAAACATAAAGATATAAAACTGTATTTTTTTGTGAAGAATCAACAACAAGTGGGACACAATCATGAAGTGGAACGACATTTATTGGATATTTCAAACTTTTTTAACAAATCAAAAACTGAAAAATTGGGAGAAATACCTGATGTCCAGAGATGACAGCTGTGTGCCCAGGTCAGCAGCCGGTCCCTTATCCCCGTGGGAACGTAGACGTGCTCGGGAGGACAGTTAGCGGGTGCGGGCTCCCTGTCCAGAGCCTGGCGGACATCTACAGTCCCAGACTACAGGAGCTACGACTCGGGAGGATGGGATTATAGGTGCATTCTGGGACAGGACCCTCTCCCAAATTGTAGAGACGTGATAGGGCATGGGCCTTGGTGTTCTTAGAACCTGGGCGATAGGTCAGCGTGAAGTCAAATCTTGTGAAGAAAAGGGCCCACCTTTTTTTTTTTTTACATCGACGGGGTTGTAGCGGAGCGGGTCGAGAGCTTCAAGTTCCTTGGTGTCCACATCACCAACAAACCATCATGGTCCAAACACACCAAGAAGGTTGTGAAGAGGACACATCACCAACAAACCATCATGGTCCAAACACACCAAGAAGGTTGTGAAGAGGGCACGACCACGCCTTTTCCCCATCAGGAAACTGAAAAGATTTGGCATGGGTCCCCAGAACCTCAAAAAGTTCTACAGCTGCACCATCGAGAGCATCCTGACCGGTTGCATCACCGCCTGGTATGGTAACTGCTCGGCATACGAACGTAAGGCGCTACAGAGGGTGGTGCGTACGGCCCAGTACATCACTGGGGCCAACCTTCCTGCCATCCAGGACCTCAACCCAGGCGTTGTCAGAGGAAGGCCCAAAATATTGTCAAAGACTCCAGTCATCCAAGTCAAAGACTGTTCGCTCTACTACCGCCATAAGACTGAAGAACAATTAACAATTGTTTTTACACTGCTGCCACTCGCTGTTTATTATCTATGAATAGTCACTTTAGCCTGACCTACATGTTCAAATTGCTTCCATTAATAACTTGTTCACGCTACCACGTTCCCCTAGGGCACCCCCCCCCACGCTCAACTAAAAGATGGCGCACAGAATGCAAAAATATTCTTAGAAATATTTAACCTCCACACATTAACAAGTCCAATAGCTCAAATGAAAGATAAACACCTTGTTCATCTACCCAGCGAGTCAGATTTCTAAAATGTTTTACGGCGAAAACATAGCACATATTTATGTCAAACCACCACCAAAGACACAGCCAATATATAGCCATTTTGTCGAACAAAATATGCAATCACAAACGCAGGATTAAAAGAAAAATAATTCACTAACCTTTTTGAAAATCTTCATCAGATGACAGTAATAGGACATGTTACACAGGACATTTATGTTTTTTTCAATAATATGCCATTTATATCCATAAATCACCGTTTACATTGACGTCATGTTCAGAAAATGCTAAACAATGTCCGGAGAAATTATATATAACTCCGCCAGATAACGCCTGATAACAAGCAATACACATCATAACCTTTGACTAAATATACATGTTCTACATATAGTTAGAAAGATACACTGCTTCTTAATGCAATCGCTTTGTCACATTTATTTTTAATGTTACAGAAATCGTTCATTTTTCAATAATCTGAGACAGCGCTCAGACATAAGCAATATTTCTCCGCTATGTTGGAGTCAACAGAAACACAAAATTACAACATAAATATTCCCTTACCTTTGATGGTCTTCGCTCAGAATGTAGTGGAAGGACTCATACTTACGCAAAACAGCGTTTGGTTTCAAGTCGTGTATCTTTGTGTTAGCAAACGCGACAAATTCCGGCTGAAATGCAGCCAAAATTCAAGGGGTTGCGCATCAAAACTTCAAAATTACATATTATATGTAGACTAAACTGGTCAAACTAAGTGCAGAATCAAGCTTTAGGTTGTTATTAACGTACAAAACAATTCTCAACTCGAACAGACAAACTGAAACCTGTACCCCCGCGCATCGACTCGGTACCTGTACCCCCGCGCATCGACTCGGTACCTGTACCCCGCGCATCGACTCGGTGCCTGTACCCCAAAGCATCGACTCGGTACCTGTACCCCCTATCGACTCGGTACCTGTACCCCGAAGCGCATCGACTCTGTACCTGTACCCCGCGCATCGACTCGGTACCTGTACCCCGCGCATCGACTCGGTACCTGTACCCCCGCGCATCGACTCGGTACCTGTACCCCGCGCATTGACTGGTACCTGTACCCCGCGCATCGACTCGGTACCTGTACCCCCGCGCATCGACTCGGTACCTGTACCCCCGCGCATCGACTCGGTACCTGTACCCCCGCGCATCGACTCGGTACCTGTACCCCCGCGCATCGACTCGGTACCTGTACCCCCGCGCCCCGCGCGACTCGGTACCTGTACCCCGCGCATCGACTCGGTACCTGTACCCCGCGCATCGACTCGGTACCTGTACCCCGCGCATCGACTCGGTACCTGTACCCCCGCGCATCGACTCGGTACCTGTACCCCCGCGCATCGACTCGGTACCTGTACCCCCGCGCATCGACTCGGTACCTGTACCCCCGCGCATCGACTCGGTACCTGTACCCCCTGTATGTTGCCTCATTATTGTGATACTTTTCTAAACTTGAGTTTATTCAGTAAATATTTGCTTCACTATTTTCTGAACTGCAGTGTTGGTTAAGGGCTTGTGAGGAAGCATTTCACTGTAAGGTCTGTACACCACCTCTACCTTGTCACAACACAACTGATTGGTTCAAACGCATTCAAACGCATTAAGAAGGATACAAATTCCACAAATGAACTTTTAACAAGGCACACCTGTCAATTGAAATGCATTCCAGGTGACTACCTCATGAAGCTGGTTGAGAGAATGCCAAGACTGTGCAAAGCTGTCGTCAAGGCAAAGGGTGGCTACTTTGAAGAATCTCAAATATAAAATATTTATTTACAACTTTTTTGTTGTCGGTCACTACATGTGTTCTTTCATAGTTTTGATGTCATCCATATTATTCTACAATGTAGAAAATAGTAAAAATGAAGAAAAACCCTTGAATGAGTAGGTGTGTCCAAACTTTTGACAGGTACTGTATGTAACCCCACAATTTCAACATTAGTGACAAGAAGGAAGTCATTTTTCTGAAGTATTTGAACACAATATTTCGTTTGTTGCATTTGTGTGTGGTGGAGGACTGTTATCACGTTTCATCATTTGTCTCAACATATTGGTTTTAAGTCTGATGGACCTAGACATTGTGACTGACCTATAAAAGTATGGTGGAATATCACTAGTAAGTTTGTTTTATTCTCAAGTAGCTGCCTGTACTCCAGCACATCAAGTCTGTGAATATAAAACTAACAGCTTCTTCACCCAAAAAGGTGTATGCATATTAGAGGTCGACCGATTAATCGGAAGGGCCGATTTCAAGTTTTCATAACGATTGGAAATCTGTATTTTTCGGCGCCGATTTGCCGATTTCTTTTTTTTATACCTTTATTTAACTGCAAGTCAGTTAAGAACACATTCTTATTTTCAATGACGGCTCAGGAACAGTGGGTTAACTGGTCTAGGAACAGTGGGTTAACTGGTCTAGGAACAGTGGGTTAACTGGTCTAGGAACAGTGGGTTAACCGGTCTAGGAACAGTGGGTTAACCGGTCTAGGAACAGTGGGTTAACTGGTCTAGGAACAGTGGGTTAACTGGTCTAGGAACAGTGGGTTAACTGGTCTAGGAACAGTGGGTTAACTGGTCTAGGAACAGTGGGGTTAACTGGTCTAGGAACAGTGGGTTAACTGGTCTAGGAACAGTGGGTTAACTGGTCTAGGAACAGTGGGGTTAACTGGTCTAGGAACAGTGGGTTAACTGCCTCGTTCAGCGGCAGAATGACAGATTTTCACCTTGTCAGCTCGGGGGATCCAATCTTGCAACCTTACAGTTGACTTGTCCAACGCAATAACGACCTGCCTCTCTCTCGTTGCACTCCACAAGGAGACTGCCTGTTAGGCGAATGCAGTAAGCCAAGGTAAGTTGCTAGCTAGCATTAAACTTATCTTATAAAAAACAATCAATCATAATCACTAGTTAACGACACATGGTTGATGAAATTACTAGATATTATCTAGCGTGTCCTACGTTGCATATAATCTGACTGAGCATACAAGCGTACAAGCATCTAAGTATCTGACTGAGCGGTGGTAGGCAGAGGCAGGCCCGTAAACACTCATTCAAACAGCACTTTGGTGCGTTTTGCCAGCAGCTCTTCCTTGTGCGTCAAGCATTGCGCTGTTTATGACTTTAAGCCTATCAACTCCCGAGATGAGTTGATAGGCTTAAACCGAAGTGAAATGGCTAGCTAGATAGCGCACGCTAATTGTCGTTGTGTTGCTGGTTCGAGCCCAGGGAGGAGCGAGGAGCGAGATGGAAGCTATACTGTTACACTGGCAATACTAAAGTGCCTATAAGAACATCCAATAGTCATAAGGTTAATGAAATACAAATGGTATAGAGGGAAATAGTCCTATAATTCCTATAATAGCTACAACCTAAAACTTCTTACCTGGGAATATTGAAGACTCATGTTAAAAGGAACCACCAGCTTTCATATCTTCTCATGTTCTGAGCAAAGAACTGAAACGTTAGCTTTCTTACATGGCACATATTGCACTTTTACGTTCTTCTCCAACACTTTGTTTTTGCATTATTTAAACCAAATTGAACATGTTTCATTATTTATTTGAGGTTAAATTGGTTTTATTGATGTATTATATTAAGTAAGGGAACACCCCCCCTGAAATGGACAAAAAATGAATGGGAAGTCATTGGCACTGGACAAACCATATACACGGTGTCCAATACCACTCAATTCGGCATTGATTCGTTCAAAGTTGATTGGAAATACCAGGTGTAACACTTTAAATATCCAACAGGTGGCGAGCGCGCTCCTCCGTGGTTTTTCATATTGCAAATGTAACACAAGTCAACATCCAAAAGTACCATTTTTAAAAAGTGAAAAAAAAATCAAAAAACATATCACCCCCTTAAACCGTTTTTTGAAATTCTTTCGATTTTTTTTGGGTCAATTACACATGTGTAAGAACTGTATGAATATACTTTTGTCAACTTTTATTATCATATCATATCAATTATGGCACTTCCGGTTGGCACAGGAAGCTATAGGTAAACACATATCCTCATTGGGGTATGCTTTTACAGAATCCTGAGTTTTAAGTCCTTACGTTAAGAACTGACTGATTTACACAGGGTTGAATGCACTATTTCTATCAAACTGCAGGATGGGTATGGATATACACGTTTAGGGTGATTTTAACCACTTCCGGTTGCTACAGGAAGCTTAGAATCGACACAGGTAGACCTCATAGTGGCCTGATGGACTGTCATTGAAGACAGGTTCATAAGGCATTCATAACCTACATAGGCTTCAGGTTGACTTTAGAGGAGCAGGCAATGTATTCCTATGGGGAGAGATGTCATTGTAATCTGTGAGATCAAAAATCCCTGTTTAACTGTTAAGGGTTAATACCACACGGTCAAGGTTAGGCTTGCACAGATCGGGAGGACCTTAGGATCGTACCTGAGGTCGAATTGTGCTTCTCACCCTAACGGTTCTTTCACTGTCACCCAAAAGCAAATGACATTTAGGGCCAGGCTTCATTTTGGGCCTACGTTTTTTCACGGTCGCTGCACTCAGAGCGAGCTACGGTGAAGCGGGGCATCTCGTTGAACTCGGCACGGCCTTGAGAAAATGGAAATGTCATTGCAGGCTCTGTGTGTCTTTAAG